>NW_026967528.1:557500-587000 GCF_028390025.1 Pseudophryne corroboree | reverse complement strand
CGGCACACCGGGGGGGGGTTCCCTCACTGCCGCGGTCGCCGGAGAGGTCCATACATTTTAAAGATGGCGCCTAGCGCCAGTATACACCACCGTTCAAAAGTTTGGGGTCACCAAGACAATTTCGTGTTTTCCATGAAAACTCAGTTATTTATCAAATGAGTTGCACAATGAATAGAACATATAGTCAGGACATTGCCAGGGCTAGAAATAATGATTTTTATTTGAAATAATAATTTTCTCCTTCAGACTTTGCGTTCGTCAAAGAATGCTCCCTCTGCAGCAATTACAGCATTGCAGACCTTTGGCATTCTAGCTGTTCATTTGTTGAGGTATCTGAAGAAATTTCACCCTACGCTTCCTGAAGCTCCTCCCACAAGTTGGATTGGCTTGATGGGCACTTCTTGCGTACCATACGGTCAAGCTGCTCCCACAACAGCTCAGTGGGGTTGAGATCTGGTGACTGCGCTGGCCACTCCGTTACAGACAGAATACCAGTTGCCGGCTTCTTCCATAAATAGGTCTTGTATAATTTGGAGGTGTGCTTTGGGTCATTGTCCTGTTGTAGGAGGAAATCCCTTTTACCTTGTACAAATCTCCCACTTTACCAGCACCAAAGCAGCTCCAGACCATCACATTACCTCCACCATGCTTGACAGATGACGTCAGGCACTCTTCCAGCATCTTTTCACTTGTTCCGAGTCTCACAAATGTTCTTCTGTGTGATCCAAACACCTCAAACTTCGATTCATCTGTCCATAACACTTTTCTCCAATCATCCTCTGTCCAATGTCTGTGTTATTTGGCCCATATGAATCTTTTCCTTTTATTGGCGTTTTCTTTGCCACTCTGCCTAGAAGGCCAGCATCCCGGAGTCGCCTCTTCACTGTAGACGTTGACACTGGCGTTTTGCGGGTACCATTTAATGAAGCTGCCAGTTGAGGACCTGTGAGGCATCTATTTTTCAAACTAGAGACTCTAGTGTACTTGTCTTCTTGCTCAGTTGTGCACCAGGGCCTCCCACTTCTCTTTCTGCTCTGGTTAGAGCCTGTTTGTGCTGTTCTCTGAAGGTGTTATGAACCACAGGTAGTGGTTCATTCCTGTTTTCCGTATTTTATGTTTATAGTTGTCTTGCAGGCCAGGATTTCCCATTGCTCTGGTTTAAGAAGATTCTTGTTTGCTACCAGTGGTGAGTCTGTTTAATTGCAGCTCGTTCCCATGTGTTCAGCCTCACCTGTCTGTTGATTGCACCTCTCAGTTGTGCAGCAGGGCAGCTGCACGACATAATTAATTAAGACTCTCAGTTATATTCTGGCTCAGTGCAATTCACAGACGCTGGTGATATTTCCAGGGTTCCAGAGTTCTGAGCTAGTCCCTGCCAGTTCCTGAGCTCCTGTCTAGCAGTGTCTGTCTAGCTGCTTCCAGTGCCAGTTCCTGAGTGTCAGTTCCTGTGTCTGATTCCGTGTACTACCATGAAGCATTCCTGTCCAGAAGTCCTGTGGCTTTGTCTGTGCCTGGTCGAATATCTAGCTTCTTGGTGTCCACAGGTCTGTCGTTTGGGACTCTGCCTGTCCTCCAGTTCTGAGAGTCTGTGTCGGCTACATTGGGGGTTCCTGTCCGTTTGCCAGTATTTGTACCGGTTCCGTGAGTAGCATCCGTCGGCTTAGGCCGCAGTATTCTTTGGTTATATTTAGTTACTGGTGTTTTGCAGAGGGTTCTGCTTATGCTGTCACCGTCGGTACGCAAAAGTATTGTGTCGTCGTGTGGAGAACATTTCCTTTGTTGTTCTTTTCCTTTGGCGGCGTGCCACACATATATTTAGTTTTAGGGTAGTTAGTAGCCCCTAGCTTTCTGTTGTTTTAGTTAGAGGTCCCCTTGTTATTATCCTGTCTCGGTTCACGCCTTGTCTCACGCTAAGACCTGGGGGCATCGGAGTTGGGCAGACATAATCCGCCCTTCAAACGCGGCTGCCGTGGGCCCAAGAACCCATAGTTACTCAGGCGTGAACTGACCACACGGGTAAAACAACGGAGGTAGGGTGCTAGGGGCTATTTCCACACCACACCTTATTTCAACGTCACGTTCTGCTGCTCAGGACTCACTACGCAACATCTCCCTTGTTCTGAGCACCAGGAACCTAACATTATCACCAGCCATACCACAAAAAAAAACAAAAAACTTTTTTTGGCCCAGTCCAGTGTCTAGTCTAGAATCCAGTCCTGTCAAAAATCCAGTCCTGTCTAAAACTCAGTGTGCAGAGCAGAATCCAGTCCAGTGTTTAGAATCCAGTCCTGTCTAAAACTCAGTGTGCAGAATCCAGTCCGGCGTTTAAAAATCCAGCCCAGTCTTGTCTTGTCTAGTTTAAAAGTCCAGTCTAATCTTGTCTTGCAATCTTGTTTTACAATCTTGTCTTACAATCTTGTCTTGTCTAGTTTGAAATCCTCCTATGCAAGCCCTGCAAGCATCTCTCAGCCCTGAACTCTGCTTTCAGTGCTTTGAAACCTGAGTGGCTGGAAGTTTTGCAGCAATCCTTAAGGCAACTGCAAAACCTTCTGACCAAAATTTTGCTTCTTTTGCCAGAAGTTGTTGAGAGTTCATCCTATAAAGAGACTCTTGCTCACAGTATGGTGACAAGTGAATCCTCAGGTTTAATTAAAGAGAAAAGATTTAAAAGTTTTCTGCGGCCCAGGCTCTCAGAAGAGGAGCGTCTGCGTCTCAGAAACTTAGATTTATGCCTATATTGTGGTGGTTTAGGCCACTATTTGCAGACCTGTGAGTTGCGCAAGCCAAAGTGTGGCGACAAGTCTTGCCCTCTGGCCAAGTTGAGTCAGGATACAAGACCTACTCCTGTCATCTGTGGCAGAGGTGCTTGTCACACAACCCACACTAAAAAGCACCCTGTCCTATAATTGGGGTCCTTGGGCTAGGGAGCCCCATTATAAATTCAGGAACCAAAGGAGAATGTTTCTCTCCTCTCTTGATTTTCCTGTGGAAGCAGAGTTGCAAACCCCTGGAGTGATGCCCGGGGTCCTGGAGCGGTTCCCGGTGCCCAGAGTCCTGGAGCGGTTCCCGGTGCCCAGAGTCCTGGAGCGGTACCCAGAGTCCTGGAGCGGTACCCGGTGCCCAGAGTCCTGGAGCGGTACCCGGTGCCCAGAGTCCTGGAGCGGTACCCGGTGCCCAGAGTCCTGGAGCGGTACCCAGTGCCCAGAGTACCCGATGCTCTAGGTTATAGAGGGACATCAAATATTATAGCTCAGGTGTCAATACCAGAAGGGGTCTCAGAAGCTGTTACCCCAGGTAAGGACTTGAAAAGCGCAACCCCAGAAAGGGTATCTAAAACCATAGTTCCAGAAGGGAACTCGAAAAGCAAAACTCCAGAAGGGATCTTTGAAGTAATATACCCAAGTGGGGTCTCGAGAAACGCAGCCCCTAAGAAGGGTCTAGAGGTCGCTTCCCCAGGAAAAGACTTAAGAGGCATAGCGTTAGTGGAGGTTCTGAAGGTTATAGCTTCAGCAAAAGTCCCGGAAGTCATAGTCCCGGGAGAAGTTTCGATAATTATCAACTCAGAGAGGGAGGCCGACGGCCGGTCCCAGTAAAAGAATCCGAGGTGCTGACCGCAGCGGGGTTCCCGAAGGCCACTGCCCCGGGTGAGGTTCCCAAAGGCCACTGCCCCGGGTGGGGTTCCCAAAGGCCACTGCCCCGGGTGGGGTTCCCAAAGGCCACTGCCCCGGGTGGGGTTCCCAAAGGCCACTGTCCCGGGTGGGGTTCCCAAAGGCCACTGCCCCGGGTGGGGTTCAGAAAGTGTCTCAGCCCATTGCTTTGACTACAGGATGTGCTTTTCTGTCATCTTCTAAAGTTTCGGTACCTAGGGGAATGCAACCAATCTATGGTCTGTTCTCAGATTCCGAAACTGATGAAGTTTCTTATATGCCGGGGCACTCTGGTAGGAGACGGAAGAAGCATCTGATTGCTCGACCTATATGTTTTGAAGAATGTTTTGAGCCAGAGATTTCTTCCTTTCCTGGTGTTGCCAAGCAAGCACAGGGTAAAAAGAAAAAGAAATATTGTTGACTCTTGCCTTGCAGTGTATATAAAAAAAAAGATTTTTTTTTTCCTTGTCTTGTGTCCAGTGGCCACTGTCAAGAGGGGGGCACTGTTACAAGCTGTTGCCACAGCTTGGGGTAAATTTACTAAGTTGGGAGATTTTTAGAACTGGTGATGTTGCCCATGGCAACCAATCAAATTCTATTTACCATTTATCAAGCTGCTTCTAGCAGATAGTAGATATAACCTTATTGGTTGCTATAGGCAACATCACCAGTTGGTAAAATCTCCCACCTTAGTAAATTGACCCCCTTGTTTCTGTTTCTTGTCTTTGTCTGTTTGTTCCAGTATCAGGTTTATTAATGTATACCTTGTTTTAGAAAGTGAATTTTGGGGTCCTTTGACCCCTCCTCAAGGTGGGGGGGGGGTAATGTTATGAGCCACGGCTGTGGCTCATTCCTGTTTTGCATTTTGGATATGTATTTTATGTTATACTTCTGTTTATGTTCCCCGTGGGTGTCATGGGGTGTTCGGAGCTCACCCTTAAGGAGAGGGTACTGTTATGAACCACAGGTAGTGGTTCATTCCTGTTTTCCGTATTTTATGTTTGTCTTGCAGGCCAGGATTTCCCGTTGCTCTGGTTTAAGAAGATTCTTGTTTGCTGCCAGTGGTGAGTGTGTGTAATTGCAGCTTGTTCCCATGTGTTCAGCCTCACCTGTCTGTTGATTGCACCTCTCAGTTGTGCAGCAGGGCAGCTACATGACAATTAAGACTCTCTGTTATATTCTGGCTCAGTGCAATTCACAGACGCTGGTGATATTTCCAGGGTTACAGAGTTCTTGAGTTCTGAGCTAGTCCCTGCCAGTTCCTGAGCTCCTGTCTAGCAGTGTCTGTCTAGCTGCTTCCAGTGCCAGTTCCTGAGTGTCGGTTCCTGTGTCTGATTCCGTGTACTACCATGAAGCATTCCTGTCCAGAAGTCCTGTGGCTTTGTCTGTGCCTGGTCGAATATCTGGCTTCTTGGTGTCCACCGGTCTGTCATTTGGGACTCTGCCTGTCCTCCAGTTCTGAGAATCTGTGTTGGCTACATTGGGGGTTCCTGTCCGTTTGCCAGTATTTGTACCGGTTCCGTGAGTAGCGGCTTTGCCGCATCCATTGGCCTAGGCTGCAGTATTCTTTGGTTATATTTAGTTACTGGTGTTTTGCAGAGGGTTCTGCTTATGCTGTCACCGCCGGTACGCAAAAGTATTGTGTCGGCGTGTGGACAGCATTTCCTTTGTTGTTCTTTTCCTTTGGCGGCGTGCCGCACATATATTTAGTTTTAGGGTAGTTAGTAGCCCCTAGCTTTCTGTTTTAGTTAGAGGTCCCCTTGTTATTATTCTGTCTCGGTTCACGCCTTGTCTCACACTAAGACCTGGGGGCATCGGAGTTGGGCAGACATAATCCGCCCTTCAAACGCGGCTGCCGTGGGCCAAAGAAACCATAGTCACTCAGGCGTGAACTGACCACACGGGTAAAACAATGGATGTAGGGTGCTAGGGGCTATTTCCACACCACACCTTATTTCAACGTCACGTTCTGGTGCTCAGGACTCACTACGCAACATCTCCCTTGTTCTGAGCACCAGGAACCTAACAGAAGGGAGTAGTACACACCGTTGTAGGAAATGTTCAGTTTCTTGGCAATTTCTTGCATTGAAATAATCTTCATTTCTAAGAACAATAATAGACTGTCGAGTTTCACATGAAAGTTGTCTTTTTCTTGCTATTTTGAGAGTATAATCAAACCCACGAATGTGATGTTCCAGATACTCAACTAGCTTAAAGGAAGGCCAGTGCTATAGCTTCTCTAACGAGCAAACCCATTTTCAGCTGTGCTAACATGATTGCACAAGGGTTTTAAAGGATTTTCTAAACATCCATTAGTCTTCTACCGGGATTAGAAAACACAATGTAACATTTGAACACTGGAGAGATGGTTGCTGGAAATGGGCCTCTATACAACTCTGTAGATATTCCATTAAAAACCAGACGTTTGCAGCTAATATAGTCATTTAACACATTAACAATGTATAGAGTGTATTTCTGATTACATTTAATGTTACCTTCATTGAAAAAAAAAGTGCCTTTCCTTCAAAAAAATAAAATAAAAATAAAATAAAAAATTTAAAAAAAGGAAATTTCTAAGTGACCACAAACTTTTGAACGGTAGTGTATGATCCGGTGCATCTGAAGATGTGAACCGGACCACTACCTCAGGAGATCCAATTGAAATGTTCTGGCATGGAACCTTCCGTACTAGAGCGCCTGGTCGTAAAACCACTCGGACCACATCCTGGAGCGTCCTTGCCTTGTCCTCTGGGAGGAACACTTTCTGAGCCACTGTATCCAGAAACAGCCACTGAGTAGGCTCCTGTTCCTGGGAATGTTCCTCAGAAGTAGGGACTTCTGTACATTGAGGATCCACCCATGATGTGACAGAAGCTGAATAGTGCGGCCTATATTGAGCAATAGGATCTCTCTGGATCTCACCTTTATCAAGAGCTCGCCTAGGTAAGGGAAAATATTGATCACCTGGACTCGGAGCTGGAACATCACCTTTGTGAAGACCCTTGGAGCTGTGGCCAGGCCGAAGGGTAGCGCCTGGAACTGGTCGTGATCGTTCAGCAGGGCAAATCGCAGGTAGGCCTGATGGGGTGGGCAATTCGGGATATGGAGATGATCATCCTTTATATCAAGTAAGACCATGAACTCGTGTTCTTCCAGACCCGCAATCACTGCTCACAAGGATTCCATCTTGAACCCTTTCCCTGTTGTTGTAGTGGCACTGGAACAATGACTTGGGACTGGGCCTACTTTAGTTGCGGCGGCTGGGAGCTGCTTTCAGTGGGTCCTTGGGCGTGTGTGGCTTCCGGAGGTCAGGGGCCGGGTGCTGTGGTGGGTAGTTGCTGCAGCAGAGCCCTCTGGCGGTGACTCAGTCTCAGGAAGTCGGGGACGGAGCTGGGTTAGCTAAAGTGCTGCAGCTGAGAATGGCCCCAGTGCTGGGGGTGGCCATGTTGGAGACCTGAGATCTGCCAATGAAATCCACACTCTGTATCCAGCCAATCCAGTGTAGTCTTCCCTTATAAAGGGGTGCTGGCTCAGGGAGAGAGTGCCAGTGCTTCAAGTTACTTTCCTGTGAAAGGTGTTCCAGCTCTGTGCTCCCAGGCTGCTCCTGGTTCCCCAGTTTCGGTTGCTATCATCTGTCCATGACCTATCACTGCTGCAGTCCTGTCACTTAACCCGTCGCCACTCATGGAGGCACTCACGGGGCTCCCGGTCCTTAAGGGGCTTAGGGTGCTAAACAGTGGTTCCTGCGAGCGTCTCGCAAGCTCAAACCACAGTCTTCACTTCTTCCAGATCAGAGTTTTTCTGCATCACTTTCCAAGCCCAAGCCACAGTCTTCATTTCTTCAAAGTCAGAGTTTATCAGCCTCATCTACAAGCCACAGTCTTTCAGTTCTTGAAAAACCAAGTCCTCTTCAGCCTCGTTTACCAGTCACAAGCCACAGTCTTTCAGTTCTTCAAAAACCTAGTCTCCTTCAGCCTTGTCTACCAACCACAAACCACAGTCTTTCAGTTCCGCAATACCGGTGATCTTCAGCTCCATTCCTCAACTCATTTAATCATAGACTTCAGTTCATTATTCCGTGTCTTTCAATTCCTCAAGTATCGGTGTACAGTTGTTTCTTCATTCAAAACACCATTATCCTTCTACAGAGTTCTCATTCTTTTTATGCCCTCCAGCCAACTCTAACACCCACTAGGCCTCCACCTCATGAGGAAGAACTACATTCAACCTCCTCGTCTACTTCCTACACAGTCAGCTGTCCTTCCAGCCCAAGCTCGATTGTCGGAACCCCCAATCTCCGCCGAGCATGACAATGCAGTTGAGATCCCCTTAGGGTGGGGGGGCACCATCATGCTGAGGCCCTAGTGGAAGCTGAACTGGTGCTTTGTTATCAAGAACCTGTGGCGGCTGGTCTTGTCTCTGGTGCCTCTCACCGCGTTTGAGGTGCCTCCGGGTAAGACCTCCCTGGGTGGGAACGCCTAGCCAGTGGGGCCCCAGAGGGGAGAAGCGTGGATTTACCCGGAGTAACCTTTGAAATCCATGTATCCAACTCATCCCCAAATAGCCATTCCCCTGACAAAGGAAGAGACTCCACACACTGCGCTTGGAATCTGCGTCCGCTATCCACTGACGCAGCCACAAAGTTCTGCGTGCCGACACTGCCATGGCAGTAGTCCTAGCGTTAATAGCGCCTATCCCCTTGAGAGAGTCACACAGGACATATGCAGTGTCCTGAATGTGCTTTATAAGAGTCACCAGGGACGTATCTCCCACAAGGCTTTCTTGAATTTGAGCCGCCCATGTATGAATGGCATGTGTCATCCGGCAACCCGCTATCACAGGTCTTTGTGATACACCAGCCGCTGTGTAAATAGACTTTAATGTAGTCTCTATTTTCCTATCCCCAGGGTCCTTTAATGCAGAGGAGCCAGGGACTGGTAATAGCACTTTCTTTGATAGGCGAGAGACTGATACATCTACTGCCGGGGGCTCTCCCCAGTGTTTCCTGCCTTCAGGAGCAAATGGGAAAGTGTGCAGAAACCGATTTGTCACCTGGTATTTTTTATCAGAATTTTTCCAGGTTACCTTAAACATGTCATCTAGTTCCTTAGAATCAGGGAAAGTGACACTAATTTATTTTTTCTAACTTACTAGAGGATGCTGGGGACTCCATAAGGACCATGGGGAATAGACAAACTTCGCAGGAGACATGGGCACTTTAAGAAAGAATTTAGTTCTGGGTGTGCACTGGCTCCTCCCTCTATGCCCCTCCTCCAGACCTCAGTTTATTACAGTGCCCAGTGGAGCTGGGTGCTTTTCAGTGAGCTCTCCTGAGTTTCCTGTCAAAGTATTTTGTTAGGTTTTTAATTTTCAGGGAGCACTGCTGGCAACAGACTCCCTGCATCGAGGGACTGAGGGGAGAGAAGCAGCCCTGCTCTCTGAGTGCAGGTCCTGCTTTTTAGGCTACTGGACACCATTAGCTCCAGAGGGATCGGTACGCAGGATCTTACCTAGCCGTCCGTCCCAGAGCCGCGCCGCCGTCCCCCTCGCAGAGCCGGAAGATAGAAGCCGGGTGAGTATTGAGGAAAAGAATCGTCAGAGGCGGAATAAGACTCCTTGATCTTCATGAGAGGTAACGCACAGCACTGCAGCTGTGCGCCATTGCCCCCATACACCACACACACTTCGGTCACTGTAAGGGTGCAGGGCGCAGGGGGGGGGGGGGGGGGGGGGGCGCCCTGGGCAGCAATATTAACCTTGTGTGGCATAAAATGAACATATATACAGCTGGGCACTGTATATATGTATGATCCCCCGCCAAGTTTACAATTTTAGCGGGACAAAAGCCCGCCGCCGAGGGGGCGGGGCTTCTCCCTCAGCACTCATCAGCGCCATTTTTTCTCCACAGCACCGCTGAGAGGAAGCTCCCCGGACTCTCCCCTGCTTACATGGTAGACAAGTGGGTTCAAAAGAGAGGGGGGGGGGCACATATTTCGGCGCAATTACATACAGCGCTACTGGGTAAACATTAAATTACTTTGTGATTCCTGGGTTATATAGCGCTGGGGTGTGTGCTGGCATACTCTCTCTCTGTCTCTCCAAAGGGCCTTGTGGGGGAACTATCTCCAGAAAGAGCATTCCCTGTGTGTGTGTGGTGTGTCGGTACGCGTGTGTCGACATGTCTGAGGGAGAAGGCTATATTAGAGAGGTGCGGGAGCAAATGAATGTGGTGTGTCCATCGACAGCGCCGACACCTGACTGGATGGATATGTGGAATGTTTTAAATGCTAGTGTAAACTCATTGCACAAAAGATTAGACAAAGCTGAAGCTTTGGGACAGTCAGGGTTTCAGCCCATTTCTGATCCTATGTCGCAGGGACCGGCGGAGTCCCAAAAGGGCCCACTATCCCAAATAGTTGACACAGATTCTGACTCCAGTGTCGATTACGATGATGCAAAGTTACAGCCAAAATTGGCTAAAACCATTAGATATATGATTATGGCAATAAAAGATGTTTTGCACATCACAGAGGAAACCCCTGTCCCTGACATGAGGGTGTATATGTATAAGGGAAAGAAACCTGAGGTGACCTTTCCCCCCTCACACGAGCTGAATAAATAATGTGAAAAAGCGTGGGAATCTCCAGATAAAAGACTGCAGATTTCCAAAAGAATTCTTATGGCGTATCCTTTCCCGCCAATGGACAGATTACGCTGGGAATCCTCCCCTAGGGTGGACAAAGCATTAACACGTTTATCAGAGAAGGTAGCCCTGCCGTCCCAGGATACGGCCACCCTAAAAGATGCTGCTGATCGCAAACAGGAGGTTACCCTAAAGTCCTTTTATACACATTCGGGTACCTTACTAAGACCGGCAATTGCGTCGGCCTGGGTTTGTAGCGCTGTAGCAGCATGGACGGATACCTTATCAGAGGAGCTTGATACCCTAGATAAGGATACTATTTTATTGACCCTAGGACATATAAAAGATGCTGTCCTGTATATGAGAGATGCTCAAAGAGACATTAGTCTTCTGGGTTCTAGAATAAACGCTATGTCGATTTCTGCCAGAAGAGTCCTATGGACACGGCAATGGACAGGTGATGCCGACTCAAAGAGGCATATGGAGGTTTTACCTTACAGGGGTGAGGAATTGTTTGGGGAAGGTATCTCGGACCTTGTCTCCACAGCTACAGCTGGAAAGTCAATTTTTTTGCCTTAAATTCCCTCACAGCCTAAGAGAGCACCACATTATCAAGGGCAGTCCTTTCGATCGCAGAAAAACAAGAAAGTCCGAGGTGTCTCCTTTCTTGCCAGAGGCAGGGGCAGAGGGAGGAAGCTGCACAACACAGCTAGTTCCCAGGAACAGAAGTCCTCCCCAGCCTCTACAAAATCCACCGCATGACGCTGGGGCTCCACTGGTGGAGTCCGCCCCAGTTGGGTCACGTCTTCTGGGTTTCAGCCACATCTGGGTTCACTCCCACGTGGATCCCTGGGCAATAGAAATTGTTTCTCAGGGTTACAACTGGAATTCAAGGACTTGCCCCCTCGCAGATTCTTCAAATCGGCCCTACCAACTTCTCCCCAGGAAAGGGAGATAGTATTACAGGCAATACAAAAATTGTATCGTCAACAGGTGGTGGTCACGGTTCCCCTCCTTCAACAAGAAAGGGGATATTACTCGACCCTGTTTGCAGTCCCGAAACCGGATGGTTCGGTCAGACCCATATTAAATTTAAAATCCCTGAATCAATACTTGAAAAGGTTCAAGTTCAAGATGGAATCGCTCAGAGTGGTCATCGCAAGCCTGGAAGGGGGGGGATTTTATGGTGTCTCTGGACATAAAGGATGCATACCTTCATGTCCCCATTTATCCACCTCATCAGGCCTGCCTCAGATTTGCGGTACAGGATTGTCATTACCAATTTCAGACGTTGCCGTTTGGTCTCTCCACGGCCCCGATGGTTTTCACCAAGGTAATGGCGGAAATGATGGTGCTCCTGCGGAAGCAAGGTGTCCCAATTATCCCATACTTGGACAATCTCCTCATAAAAGCGAGATCAATAGAGCAGTTGCTGAACAGCGTATCACTTTCACTGGAAGTGTTACAGCAACACGGATGGATTTTCAATATTCCAAAGTCGCAGTTGGATCCTACAACTCGTCTGCCTTTCTTGGGCATGATTCTGGACACGGACCAGAAGAGGGTTTATCTCCCAATAGAGAAGGCCCAGGAACTCATGGTCAGGAACCTGTTGAAACCAAAACAGGTGTCAGTGCATCACTGCACTCAAGTCCTGGGAAAGATGGTGGCATCATACAAGGCCATTCCCTTCGGCAGGTTCCATGCGAGGGCTTTCCAATGGGACCTACTGGGCAAGTGGTCCGGGTCACATCTACAGATGCATCGGTTGATCACCCTGTCCCCAAGGGCCAGGGTGTCACTCCTGTGCTGGCTGCAGAGTGCTCACCTTCTCGAGGGCCGCAGATTCGGCATTCAGGACTGGATCCTGGTGACCACGGACGCAAGCCTCCGAGGTTGGGGAGTAGTCACACAGGGAAGAAATTTCCAAGGTCTTTGGTCAAGTCAAGAGACTTGTCTTCACATCAACATCCTGGAGCTAAGGGCCATATACAACGCCCTGCGTCAAGTGAAGTTATTTCTTTGCGACCAACCGGTTCTGATAAAGTCAGACAACATCACCGCAGTGGCGCATGTAAGCCGCCAAGGCGGCACGAGGAGCAGAGTGGCGATGGCGGAAGCCACCAGAATTCTTTGCTGGGTGGAGAATCATGTAAGCGCACTGTCAGCAGTGTTCATTCCGGGAGTGGACAACTGGGAAGCAGACTTCCTCAGCAGACACGACCTACACCCGGGAGAGTGGGGACTTCATCAGGAAGTCTTCGCACAGATTGCAAGTCGGTGGGGACTGCCACAGGTAGACATGATGGCGTCTCGCCTCAACAAAAAGCAACAGAGGTATTGCGCCGGGTCAAGAGACCCTCAGGCAGTAGCGGTAGACGCCCTAGTGACACCGTGGGTGTTCCGGTCAGTCTATGTATTTCCTCCTCTTCCCCTCATACCCAAGGTGTTGGGGATAATAAGAAGAAAAGGAGTGAGAACAATCCTCATTGTTCCAGATTGGCCACGACGGACCTGGTATCCAGATCTGCAGGAAATGCTCACAGAAGATCCGTGGCCTCTTCCTCTAAGACAGGACCTGTTGCAACAGGGGCCCTGTCTGTTCCAAGACTTACTGCGGCTGCGTTTGACAGCATGGCGGTTGAACGCTGGATCCTAGCAGAAAAAGGCATTCCGGTTGAGGTTATTCCTACGCTGATAAAGGCTAGGAAGGAAGTAACAGCAAAACATTATCACCGTATATGGCAAAAATATGTTTCTTGGTGTGAGACCAGGAATGCTCCTACGGAAGAATTCCATCTGGGCCGTTTCCTTCACTTCCTACAAACTGGAGTGAATTTGGGCCTTAAATTAGGCTCCATTAAGGTCCAGATTTCGGCCCTATCCATTTTCTTTCAAAAAGAATTGGCTTCTCTCCCAGAAGTTCAGACTTTTGTAAAGGGAGTGCTGCATATTCAGCCTCCTTTTGTACCTCCTTTGGCACCTTGGGACCTTAACATAGTGTTAAGTTTCCTAAAGTCAAGTGGTTTGAACCACTTAAAACGGTAGAGTTGAAATATCTCACGTGGAAGGTGGTCATGTTATTAGCTCTAGCTTCGGCTAGGCGAGTGTCAGAATTAGCAGCTTATCTGGTTTTCCACAATTTCTGCCAAGGGTGGTATCATCTTTTCATATGAACCAACCTATTGTGGTGTCTGTGGCTACACGTGACTTGGAGGTTTCCGAGTCCCTTGATGTGGTCAGGGCTTTGAAAATGAGAAGAAGCACTGTTTGTCCTGTATGCAGCCAACAAGCTTGGTGCCCCTGCTTCAAAGCAGACTATTGCTCGCTGGATCTGTAACACAATCAGCAGGCGCATTCTACGGCAGGATTGCCGTTACCTAAATCGGTCAGGGCCCATTCCACTAGGAAAGTGGGCTCTTCTTGGGCGGCTGTCCGAGGGGTCTCGGCACTACAGCTGTGTCGAGCTGCTACTTGGTCAGGTTCAAACACCTTTGCAAAATTCTATAAGTTTGATACCCTGGCTGAGGAGGACCTTGTGTTTGCTCAATCGGTGCTGCAGAGTCATCCGCACTCTCCCACTCGTTTGGGAGCTTTGTTATAATCCCCATGGTCCTTACAGAGTCCCCAGCATCCTCTAGGACGTTAGAGAAAATAAGATTTTAAACCTACCGGTAAATCTTTTTCTCATAGTCCGTAGAGGATGCTGGGCGCCCGTCCCAAGTGCGAACTACTTCTGCAATACTTGTATATAGTTATTGCTTCAATAAGGGTTATGTTATAGTTGCATCGGTCCTGAACTGATGCTATGTTGTTTTTCATACTGTTAACTGGGTAGTATATCACAAGTTATACGGTATGATTGGTGTGGCTGGTATGAATCTTGCCCTGGATTAACAAAATCCTTTCCTCGTACTGTCCGTCTCCTCTGGGCACAGTTTCTCTAACTGAGGTCTGGAGGAGGGGCACTTTCTTAAAGTGCCCATGTCTCCTGCGGAACCCATCTATTCCCCATAAAAAAGATTTAACGGTATGTTTAAAATCTTATTTTTCTGTGCTAAGAAAAACGACCGCTGTACGGCAGCGTCTTCCAAAGGGACTTTTATCACATCCCTGATAGCAGGTATAAGGGGCTCAATACCTTGTGCAGAAGGTGAGTCCTCTGTAATAGGATCCCATTCCTCCCCCTCCTCCTGTACCTCGTCCTCTGATTCTGAGAGTAAATCAGGCAGCCCACGCTTATGTGGCCCTGAAATAGGAAGGGGGGGGGGCTGTTTATCATCTGCCCTTCCAGCTAGGTCTGCTACAGCCTGCTGCAGTTGTTGTGTCTTTTGATTATTAGCAGTGAGCTGGGATGACATGTCCGCCATCATGATTTTTATGGCACTGAACCAGGATGGCTCCTGACTCTCCCGCCAGTCTCTTCACTAACTTGGGAGGATTGGATGCATTGTTCACATGGGAGGGAACCAGCCACAGAGGGAGATAATCTGGTGTGACATACACTGCATAATTAGTGTTTTACCATGTTTACAGTAGACAAACACACACAAGTATATTGAATAGCAAGCCTGTCCAGATTGGTATGTGAGGAAACACAGAGAGAGGAACAGCACACCCAGGCCCAGCAGACTCCGTGAGACTGCAGGCTGTCTGTATCACGGTGTAACACCGGAGTCTTGTCCTTGTCAGGACACTATAGTGTGTATAATAGCGGCTCTCCCCTTATTTACACCCCTGTACCAGTTTCCTGTGTATCCTGGGTGTCTGGAGGAGCTGTGTGTACTTGCTGCTGCAGCTGTAAGAAGAGGAAAGAGCCAAAACGCAGCTGGTCCCGCTCTAAGGAAGCTCCACCCCCTGTAATGGAGCCGGAGCTATACATTTATTTATACTGACAAATGTCTCCTAACAGGTGTAAAACGGAACATGAATGCCTGTTTCCACCACCTCTGGCCAGTGTACACAGGGGGCTATAGCGGATCCCTCCGTAGAGCGTCCGTATGCCTCCCCTGTAATCGTGCCGCACCAAGAGCCGGGGGACCCCCTTGTGGGTCCCCTGGTTTGTACTCACCACTCTTCTCACCTCCTGGCATTGTGAGGGGTGTGTGGCGTGCTGCGATTGCGTTTGGTAAGGCGCAATGGCCTGCGGTACCAACAACCTCTCAGGACGGTGGTCCTGCAGCGGGGAAGCGGCTCTGACTCCAGAAGAGACCGGTAACCATCCCCCCCAACTCCCTCAGTGCTGGTATACTGTTTCCCAAACAGCATACCAACAACAACGTTTAAAATAAGAATTTACTCACCGGTAATTCTATTTCTCGTAGTCCATAGTGGATGCTGGGAACTCCATAAGGACCATGGGGAATAGACGGGCTCCGCAGGAGACTGGGCACTCTAAAAGAAAGATGAGGTACTATCTGGTGTGCACTGGCTCCTCCCTCTATGCCCCTCCTCCAGACCTCAGTTAAGGAAACTGTGCCCAGAAGAGCTGACATTACAAGGAAAGGATTTTGGAATCCAGGGTAAGACTCATACCAGCCACACCAATCACACCGTACAACTTGTGATAACCATACCCAGTTAACATTATGAACAACAACTGAGCCTCACTCAACGGATGGCTCATAACAATAACCCTTATTTTTGCAATAACTATATACACGTATTGCCGAGAGTCCGCACTTGGGACGGGCGCCCAGCATCCACTATGGACTACGAGAAATAGAATTACCGGTGAGTAAATTCTTATTTTCTCTGACGTCATAGTGGATGCTGGGTACTCCGTAAGGACCATGGGGATTATACCAAAGCCTCCAAACGGGCGGGAGAGTGCAGATGACTCTGCAGCACCGAATGGGCAAACACAAGGTCCTCCTCAGCCAGGGTATCAAACTTGTAGAATTTTGCAAACGTGTTTGAACCCGACCAAGTAGCTGCTCGGCAAAGTTGTAATGCCGAGACCCCTCGGGCAGCCGCCCAAGAAGAGCCCACTTTCCTCGTGGAATGGGTTTTACGGATTCTGGATGCGGCAACCCAGCCACAGAATGAGCCTGCTGAATCGTGCTACAGATCCAGCTAGCAATAGTCTGCTTTGAAGCAGGAGCACCCACCTTGTTGGGTGCATGCAGGATAAACAGCGAGTCAGTTTTCCTGACTCCAGCCGTCCTGGCTACATAGATTTTCAAAGCCCTGACTACATCAAGTAACTTGGAGTCCTCCAAGTCCCGAGTAGCCGCAGGCACCACAATAGGTTGGTTCAAATGAAACGCTGATACCACCTTTGGGAGAAATTGGGGACGAGTCCTCAGTTCTGCCCTGTCCATATGGAAGATCAGATATGGGCTTTTACATGACAAAGCCGCCAATTCTGACACATGCCTAGCTGAAGCTAAGGCCAACAGCATGACCACCTTCCACGTGAGATACTTTAGCTCCACGGTCTTAAGTGGCTCAAACCAGTGTGATTTCAGGAAATCCAACACAACGTTAAGATCCCAAGGTGCCACTGGAGGCACAAAAGGGGTCTGAATATGCAGCACTCCCTTAACAAACGTCTGAACTTCAGGCAGTGAAGCCAGTTCTTTTTGAAAGAAAATAGACAGGGCCGAAATCTGGACCTTTATGGACCCCAATTTTTGGCCCATAGTCACCTCTGACTGTAGGAAGTGCAAAAATCGACCCAGCTGGAATTCCTCTGTTGGGGCCTTCCTGGCCTCACACCAAGCAACATATTTCCGCCATATGCGGTGATAATGCTTTGCTGTCACATCCTTCCTAGCTTGTATCAGCGTAGGAATCACTTCATCTGGAATGCCCTTTTCCGTTAGGATCCGGCGTTCAATAGCCATGCCGTCAAACGCAGCCACGGTAAGTCTTGGAACAGACAGGGCCCCTGCTGCAACAGGTCCTGTCTGAGAGGCAGAGGCCATGGGTCCTCTGAGATCATTTCTTGCAGTTCTGGGTACCAAGTTCTTCTTGGCCAATCCGGAATGATGAGTATAGTTCTTACTCCTCTTTCTTACTATCCTCAGTACCTTAGGTATGAGAGGCAGAGGAGGAAACACATAAACCGACTGGTACACCCACGGTGTCACTAGTGCGTCCACAGCTATCGCCTGAGGGTTCCTTGACCTGGCGCAATATTTTTTTAGCTTTTTGTTGAGGCGGGACGCCATCATGTCCACCTGTGGCAGTTCCCAACGATTTACAATCTGTGTGAAGACTTCTTGATGAAGTCCCCACTCTCCCGGGTGGAGGTCGTGCCTGCTGAGGAAGTCTGCTTCCCAGTTGTCCACTCCCGGAATGAACACTGCTGACAGTGCTAGCACGTGATTCTCCGCCCATCGAAGAATCCTTGTGGCTTCTGCCATTGCCATCCTGCTTCTTGTGCCGCCCTGGCGGTTTACATGGGCGACCGTCGTGATGTTGTCTGACTGAATCAGTACTGGTTGGTTTTGAAGCAGGGGCTCTGCTTGATTCAGGGCGTTGTGAATGACCCTTAGTTCCAGTATATTTATGTGTAGTGAAGTCTCCAGACTTGATCACTGTCCTTGGAAGTTTCTTCCCTGAGTGACTGCCCCCCATCCTCGGAAACTTGCATCCATGGTCACCAGGACCCAGTCCTGTATGCCGAACCTGCGGCCCTCGAGAAGATGAGCACTCTGCAGCCACCACAGCAGACACCCCCTGGCCCTTGGGGACAGGGTGATCAACCGATGCATCTGAAGATGCGATCCGGACCAATTGTCCAACAGATCCCACTGAAAGATCCTTGCATGGAACCTGCCGAAGGAAATTGCTTCGTAAGAAGCCACCATCTTTCCCAGGACTCGCGTGCAGTGATGCACCGACACCTGTTTTGGTTTCAGGAGGTCCCTGACCAGAGATGACAATTCCTGGGCCTTCTCCACCGGGAGAAACACCTTCTTCTGTTCTGTGTCCAGAATCATGCCCAGGAAAAGCAGACACGTTGTAGGAATCAGCTGCGACTTTGGGATATTCAGAATCCAGCCGTGCTGTTGCAACACTTCCTGAGAGAGTACTACGCTGACCAACAACTGCTCTTTGGACCTCGCCTTTACTAGGAGATCGTCCAAGTACGGGATAATTATAACTCCCTTCTTCCGAAGGAGTATCATCATTTCGGCCATTACCTTGGTAAATATTCTCGGTGCAGTGGAGAGACCAAACGGCAACGTCTGGATTTGGTAATGACAGTCCTGTACCACAAACCTGAGGTACTCCTCGTGAGGTGGGTAAATGGGGACATGCAAGTAAGCATCCTTGATGTCCAGCGACACCATAAAATCCCCCTCTTCCAGGCTTGCAATAACCGCCCTGAGCGATTCCATTTTGAACTTGAACTTCTTTATATAAGTGTTCAAGGATTTTAAATTCAGAATGGGTCTCACCGAACCGTCCGGTTTCGGTACCACAAACATTGTGGAATAGTAACCCCTTCCCATTGAAGGAGGGGGACCTTGATTATCACCTGCTGGAGGTACAGCTTGTGAATTGCCGACAGTACTACCTCCCTTTCCCTGGGAGCAGCTGGCAAGGCAGATTTGAGGTAACGGCGAGGGGGAGTCTTATCCCTGAGATACAATTTGTATAACCCAGAGATCCACCTGTGAGCGAACCCACTGGTTGCTGAAGTTTTGGAGACGCGCCCGCACCGCACCTGGCTCCGCCTGTGGAGCCCCAACGTCATGCGGTGGATTTAGTGGAAGCGGGGGAGGATTTTTGTTCCTGGGAACTGGCTGCCTGGTGCAGCTTTTTTCCTCTACCCCTGCTTCTGGCCAGAAAGGATGCGCCTCTGACCCGCTTGCCTTTCTGAGGCCGAAATGACTGCATTTGATAATACGGTGCTTTCTTAGGCTGTGAGGGACCCTGAGGTAAAAAAGTCGACTTCCCTGTTGCTGTGGATACGAGGTCCGAGAAAACATCCCCAAACAATTCCTCACCCTTATAAGGTAAAACCTCTATGTGTTTTTTAGAATCAGCATCACCTGTCCACTGCAGAGTCCATAATACTCTCCTGGCAGAAATGGACATTGCATTAATTCTAGATGCCAGCAGGCAAATGTCCCTCTGGGCATCCCGCATATATAAGACGACGTCTTTTATATGTTCTATGGTTAGCAAAATAGTATCCTTGTCGAGGGTATCAATGTTGTCTGACAGGGTATCAGTTCATGCTGCTGCAGCACTAAACATCCAGGCTGAAGCAATAGCAGGTCTTAGTAGAGTACCAGAGTGTGTATACACAGACTTCAGGATAGCTTCCTGCTTTCTATCCGCAGGCTCTTTAGGGCGGCCGTATCCTGAGACGGCAGTGCCACCCTTTTAGATAAGTGTGTGAGCGCCTTGTCCACCCTAGGGGATGTTTCCCAACATAACCTGTCCGTTGGCGGGAAAGGGTACGCCATCAGTAACCTCTTAGAAATCACTAGTTTCTTATCAGGGGAACTCCACGCTTCTTCACACAATTCATTTAATTCATCAGATGGGGGAAAAGTCACTGGCTGCTTTTTCTCCCCAAACATAATACCCCTCTTGGTGGTAACCGGGTTAATGTCAGAAATGTGCAATATATCTTTCATTGCAGTAATCATGCATCGGATGGCCTTTGTAGACTGTACATTTGTCTCATCCTCATCTACACTGGAGTCAGACTCTGTGTCGACATCTGTGTCTACCATATGAGCTAGCGGGCGTTTATGAGCCCCTGACGGCTTCTGAGTCGCATGGGCAGGCGCGGGCTGAGACTCCGGCTGTCCCAAGGCTGCTGCGTCATCGAACCTTTTATGTAAGGAGTTGACACTGTCGGTTAAGCCCTTCCACATATCCAACCAATCAGGTGTCGGCCCCGTTGGGGGCGACACCACACTTATCTGCCCCTGCTCCGCCTCCACTTAAACCTCCTCATCAAACATGTCGACACAGCCGTACCGACACACCCTACACACACACAGGGAATGCTCAGACTGAGGACAGGACCTCACAAAGTCCTTTGGGGAGACAGAGAGAGAGTATGCCAGCACACACCACAGCGCTATATATCACAGGGATTTACACTATAAAAAGTGATTTACCCAATAGCTGCTTAAATATCTTATTTGCGCCTAAATTTATGTGCCCCCCCTCTCTTTTTTACCCTTCTTGTATCAGGATACTGCAGGGTAGAGCCTGGGGAGCTGCTTCCAGCGGAGCTGTGAAGGGAAAATGGCGCTGGTGTGCTGAGGAAGAAAGCCCCGCCCCCTCAGCGGTGGGCTTCTGTCCCGCGTTTTATGTACTTAATGGCGGGGTTTTTTACACATATACAGTTGTCAGAAGGTATTATAATTGCTGCCCGATCGAGGTCGGGCCCTGTGTTCGATCCCTCTGGAGCTAATGGTGTCCAGTAGCCTAGAAGCACAAGCTAGCTGCAAGCAGGTAGGTTTGCTTCTCTCCCCTCAGTCCCTCGTACCAGTGAGTCTGTTGCCAGCAGATCTCACTGGAAATAAAAAACCTAACAAATACTTTATTTTCTAGCAAGCTCAGGAGAGCCCACTAGGAGCACCCAGCTTAGGCCGGCACAGATTCTAACTGAGGTCTGGAGGAGGGGCATAGAGGGAGGAGCCAGTGCACACCAGATAGTACCTAATCTTTCTTTTGGAGTGCCCAGTCTCCTGCGGAGCCCGTCTATTCCCCATGGTCCTTACGGAGTTCCCAGCATCCACTAGGACGTAAGAGAAATAAACTGAAGAAAATCCTCTGGAGCTCCAGAGTGGCATCCTCTCCTGAAGGCACATTTTTCTAAACTGGCTGCGGGAGGGGGCATAGAGGGGAGGAGCCAGCACACTCAGTGGAAAATATTTAAAGTGCACCGGCTCCTTTGGACTCCATCTATACCCCATTGCAATAAGTCCCCAATATCCGTTATAGATGTTAGATAAAAAATAAATAAAGAGTGCTTTATATATAGACCGGCGTGTGCTAATAGAGACACTCTAAGGGCATGTAATACCATAGGCTGAGGTACTGCTAGCACATAGTATGGCTGATGGTGACACACAGTGACATGATGTGAGGAGGAGAGCAGGAGTATAATAGGGGCTGATGTCTCCTGATGTATGAGATACACCAGAGAGTGTGGGGAAGAGACTGGTCAGATCTCTGGGCTGGTAACACACAGTGACACGATGTGAGGGGGAGAGCAGGAGTATAATAGGGGCTGATGTCTCCTGATGTATGAGATACACCGGAGAGAGTGGGGAGGAGACTGGTCAGATCTCTGGGCTGATAACACACAGTGACATGATGTGAAGGGGAGAGCAGGAGTATAATAAGGGCTGATGTCTCCTGATGTATGAGATACACCAGAGAGTGTGGGGAGGAGACTGGTCAGATCTCTGGGCTGGTAACACGCAGTGACATGATGTGAGGGGGGAGCAGGAGTATAATAGGGGCTGATAGCTCCTGATGTATGAGATACACCAGAGAGTGTGGGGAAGAGACTGGTCAGATCTCTGGGCTGGTAACACACAGTGACACGATGTGAGGGGGAGAGCAGGAGTATAATAGGGGCTGATGGCTCCTGATGTATGAGATACACCAGAGAGTGTGGGGAGGAGACTGGTCAGATCTCTGGGCTGGTAACACACAGTGACATGATGTGAGGGGGAGAGCAGGAGTATAATAGGGGCTGAGGTCCCCTGATGTATGAGATACACCAGAGAGTGTGAGGAGGAGGCTGGTCAGATCTCTGGGCTAGTAACACAGTGACATGATGTGAAGGGGAGAGCAGGAGTATAATAAGGGCTGATGTCTCCTGATGTATGAGATACACCAGACAGTGTGGGAGGAGACTTGTCAGAATTCTATGCTGGTAACACAGTGACATGATGTGAGGGGGAGAGCAGGAGTATAATAGGGGCTGATGGCTCCTGATGTATGATACACACCAGAGAGTGTGGGGAGGAGACTGGTCAGATCTCTGGGCTGGTAACACACAGTGACATGATGTGAGGGGAGAGCAGGAGTATAATAGGGGCTGATGGCTCCTGATGTATGAGATACACCAGAGTGTGTGGGGAGGAGACTGGTCAGATCTCTGGGCTGGTAACACACAGTGACATGATGTGAGGGGTGGAGAGCAGGAGTATAATAAGGGCTGATGTCTCCTGATGTATGAGATACACCAGAGAGTGTGAGGAGGAGACTGGTCAGATCTCTGGGCTAGTAACACAGTGACATGATGTGAAGGGGAGAGCAGGAGTATAATAAGGGCTGATGTCTCCTGATGTATGAGATACACCAGAGAGTGTGGGAGGAGACTGGTCAGATCTCTATGCTGGTAACACAGTGACATTATGTGAGGGGGAGAGCAGGAGTATAATAGGGGCTGATGTCTCCTGATGTATGAGATACACCGGAGAGAGTGGGGAGGAGACTGGTCAGATCTCTGGGCTGATAACACACAGTGACACGATGTGAGGAGGAGAGCAAAAGTATAATAGGGGCTGATGGCTCCTGATGTATGAGATACACCAGAGAGTGTGGGGAGGAGACTGGTCAGATCTCTGGGCTGGTAACACACAGTGACATGATGTGAGGGGAGAGCAGGAGTATAATAAGGCCTGATGTCTCCTGATGTATGAGATACACCAGAGAGTGTGGGAGGAGACTGGTCAGATCTCTATGCTGGTAACACAGTGACATGATGTGAGGGGGAGAGCAGGAGTATAATAGGGACTGATGGCTCCTGATGTATGATACACACCAGAGAGTGTGGGGAGGAGACTGGTCAGATCTCTGGGCTGATAACACACAGTGACATGATGTGAGGGGGAGAGCAGGAGTATAATAGGTGCTGATGGCTCCTGATATATGAGATACACCAGAGAGTATGGGGAGGAGACTGCTCAGATCTCTGTGCTGGTAACACACAGTGACATGATGTGAGGGGGAAAGCAGGAGTATAATAGGGGCTGATGTTTCCTGATGTATGAGATACACCAGAGAGTGTGGGGAGGAGACTGGTCAGATCTCTGGGCTGGTAACACGCAGTGACATGATGTGAGGGGGGAGCAGGAGTATAATAGGGGCTGATAGCTCCTGATGTATGAGATACACCAGAGAGTGTGGGGAGAAGACTGGTCAGATCTCTGGCCTGGTAACACACAGTGACATGATGTGAGGAGAAGAGCAGGAGTATAATAGGGGCTGATGCCTCCTGATGTACGAGATACACCAGAGAGTGTGGGGAGGAGACTGGTCAGATCTCTGGGCTGGTAACACACAGTGACATGATGTGAGGGGGAGAGCAGGAGTATAATAGGGGCTGATGGCTCCTGATGTATGAGATACACCAGAGAGTGTGGGGAGGAGACTGGTCAGATCTCTGGGCTGGTAACACACCGTGACATGATGTGAGGGGGAGAGCAGGAGTATAATAGGGGCTGATGGCTCCGGATGTATGAAATACACCAGAGAGTGTGGGGAGGAGACTGGTCAGATCTCTGGCCTGGTAACACACAGTGACATGATGTGAGGGGGAGAGCAGGAGTATAATAGGGTCTGATGCCTCCTGACTCCTCCACTGGGAAAATACATTCTACCTTAGTTTGTACTGACAGAGGAGGGTGTAGGATAAGAGATTGCTGTAGTGACTGAGGAAGGAGAATATGTGACTCTTTTCTGTAATATGTGATTATTACTCACCTGTGCTGATATCTGTAGGGATCTCCTCCTCCTTACACTGCTGATCACCCCTCACATACGTCTCTTCTTCTCCCTCTATATCTTCTGCCTTTATATCAGTCACATACGTATCTTCTTCTTCCTCTGTATCTTCTGCCTTTATATCAGTCACATACGTCTCTTCTTCTCCTTCTAGATCTTCTGCCTTTATATCAGTCACATACGTCTCTTCTTCTTCCTCTATATCTTCTGCCTTTATAACAGTCACATACTTCTCTTCTTCTTCCTCTATATCTTCTGTTTTAATATCAGACACATATGTCTCTTCTTCTCCCTCTAGATCTTCTGCCTTTATATCAGTCACATACGTCTCTTCTTCTCCCTCCATATCTTCTGCCTTTATATCAGTCACATAGGTCTCTTCTTCTACCTCTATATCTTCTGCCTTTATATCAGACACATATGTCTCTTCTTCTCCCTCTAGATCTTCTGCCTTTATATCAGTCACATACGTCTCTTCTTCTCCCTCTATATCTTCTGCCTTTATATCAGTCACATACGTCTCTTCTTCTCCCTCTGTATCTTCTGTCTTTATATCAGTCACATACGTCTCTTCTTCTCCCTCTGTATCTTCTGCCTTTATATCAGTCACATACGTCTCTTCTTCTCCCTCTGTATCTTCTGCCTTTATA
This sequence comes from Pseudophryne corroboree, assembly GCF_028390025.1. NCBI lineage: Eukaryota > Metazoa > Chordata > Amphibia > Anura > Myobatrachidae > Pseudophryne > Pseudophryne corroboree. The sequence goes on along the minus strand of NW_026967528.1, from coordinate 562,335 downwards.
TCAGTCACATACGTCTCTTCTTCTCCCTCTATATCTTCTGCCTTTATATCAGTCACATACGTATCTTCTTCTCCCTCTGTATCTTCTGTCTTTATATCAGTCACATACGTCTCTTCTTCTCCCTCTATATCTTCTGCCTTTATATCAGTCACATAAGTCTCTTCTTCTCCCTCTATATCTTCTACCTTTATATCAGTCACATACGTCTCTTCTTCTCCCTCTAGATCTTCTGCCTTTATATCAGTCACATACGTCTCTTCTTCTTCCTCTATATCTTCTGCCTTTATAACAGTCACATACCTCTCTTCTTCTTCCTCTATATCTTCTGTTTTAATATCAGACAGACGTTCTACCTAAAAAAAGCAAAAAAAAACAAGATTTTACTGTTGTTAAATCTTTCTGCGAGGTACACTGGGTTCCACAGGGAATAACATCGGGGCGTAGAGTAGGATCTTGATCCGAGCCACCAACAGGCTAAAAGCTTTGACTGTTCCCAGAATGCATAGCGCCGCCTCCTCTATAACCCCGCCTCCGTGCACAGGAGTTCAGTTTTTGTTAACCAGTCCAATGCAGTAGCAGGTAAAAGAGATGACAATCATTAGTAGCCACATACACCACATTTTCACATTCATACCAACCCAAAGAAGCCAAGTGCGTCAGGGTGGGCGCCCTGTAGAACCCAGTGTACCTTGCAGAAAGATTTAACAACTGTAAGTTCTTACCATAAATCTCGTTTTCTGCTGCGGGGTACACTGGATTCCACCGGGAGTAACATCGGGGATGTCCTAAAGCAGTTACTCATGGGAGGGGATGCACTGTAGTGGGCACAAGAACCCGACGTACAAAGGAAGCATCCAGGGAGGCGGAAGTATCAAAGGCATATAACCTTATGAACGAGTTCACTGAGGACCAAGTAGCCACCTTGCACAATTGTTCAAGTGTCGCACCACGGCGGGCCGCCCAAGAAGGTCCAACAGGCCGAGTAGAATGGGCGATAGTCGCAGGAGCTGGACGACCAGCCTGTACATAAGCATTTGCAATCACCATTCTAATCCATCTGGCCAAGGTCCGCTTGTGAGCAGGACAGCCACATTTGTGAAAACCAAACAGTACAAAGAGAGAATCAGACTTCCGAATGGAGGCATTTCTCTTCACATAGATAGATACCACATCCAAAGACCGCTCTTTGGAAGACAATTCAGGAGAGGCAAAGGCCGGAACCACAATCTCCTGATTAAGGTGGAACGAAGACACCACCTTAGGTAGGTACCCGGGACGTGTTCTAAGAACCGCCCGTTCACGGTGAAAAATCAGATATGGGGACCTACAAGACAAGGCACCCAAATCCGACACCCGTCTAGCAGAGGCAATAGCCAGCAAAAACAATACCTTAAGAGAAAGCCACTAAAGGTCTGCAGATTCAAGAGGCTCAAACGGAGACCCTTCTAACGCCTCCAGAACCACCAAGCCCCAAGGAGCCACAGGCGGAACGTAAGGAGGTTGAATCTGCAACAGACCCTGAGTGAATGTATGATCAGGTAGAGTCGCAATTTTCCTCTGCAACCAAACCGACAAGGCAGAAATATGAACCTTGATGGAGGCCAGACGAAGGCCAAAGTCCAAGCCCTGTTGCAGAAAGGCCAAAAGTTTGGCCGTACTAAATTTGTAAGCATCATGATTGTTAGTGGTGCACCAAGCAAAGTAAGAATTCCAGACCCTATGATAAACCAGAGCAGAAGCCGGTTTCCAGGCCATCAACATGGTTTGAATGACCGCCTAAGAAAATCCTTTGGCCTTCGAATGGAAGCTCCAAGTGCCACGCCGTCAAAGCTAACCGGGCCAAATCCTGATATACACAGGGGCCCTGAACGAGCAGATCTGGGCGCTGCGGAAGTAGAAGAGGACGCTCTATCAATAGACCCTGAAGGTCTGAGAACCAATGCCATCTGGACCACGCTGGAGTGATCAGAAGTAGGATTCCTCCTTCTTGCTTGAACTTCCTTATTACTCTGGGCAGGAGTGACAACGGAGGGAACACGTATGGCAGCTGAAAGTTCCATGGAACTGCCAATGCGTCCACGAGTGCTGCTTGAGTATCCCTTGTCCCGAAGACCAGAAAATTGTGATTGTGTCAAGACGCCATCAGGTCCACATCTGGGAGGCACCATTTGTCCACGAGGAGTTGAAATACTTTTGGATGGAGGCTCCACTCTCCGGCGTGTACATCTTGATGACTGAGGAAGTCCGCTTCCCAGTTTAGGACCCCCTGAATGAACATTGCCAATATAGCTGGCAGATGGCGTTCCGCCCACTGAAGAATCATTGATACTTCCCTCATTGCCATGCGGCTTCGAGTGCCACCATGACGATTTATGTACGCCACCGTGGTGGCATTGTCAGACTGTACTTGAATAGGTCAGTTCTGTATCAACTGCTGGGTCAAGTTCAGTGCATTGAACACCGCCTGCAGTTCCAGAATGTTTATCGGGAGGAGAGACTCCTCCTTTGTTCACCGAAGCCGAAGGAAGTGTTGCTCCAACACCACGCCCCAACCTCTCAGACTGGCATCCATCGTCAGAAGGACCCAGTAGGAGATCCAGAAGGGACGACACCTGCTCAATCGATGGTCCTGCAGCCACCAGCTTAGTGACAGACGGACCTCCGGAGTCAAGGAGATCATATGAGACCTGATCCGGTGAGGCAGGCCATCCCACTTGGCAAGTATCAATTTCTGTAGGGGGCGGAAATGGAATTGAGCGTACTCCACCATGTCGAATGCAGACACCATGAGACCTAGCACTTGCATCGCCGAATGTATCGACACTTGCGGACGAGATAGAAAGCATTGAATCCTGTCCTGAAGCTTCAGAACATTCTCCTGAGACAAGAACAACCGCTGGTTGTGAGTGTCCATCAACGCCCCCAGGTGCACCATGCTCTGAGCAGGGACCAGGGAAGATTTCTTCCAGTTGATAAGCCACCTGTGGGCTTGCAGAAACTGTAGCGTCATATCTATGTGGCGTAGGAGAATTTCTGGGGAATTCGCCAGGATCAACAAGTTGACCAGATATGGTAGGATCCTGAGTACAGCCGTCATTACCACTATGACCTTGGTGAAGACTCGCGGGGCCGTGGTCAAACCAAAAGGTAACGCCCAAAATTGGTAATGGAGGTTGCCAACAGCAAACCTCAGGTACTGCTGATGCGACATTGCGATAGGAATATGCAGGTAAGCATCCTTTATGTCCAGGGAGACCATATAATACCCGGACTCCAAGGCCAGAACAATAGAGCGGAGAGTTTCCATACAAAACTTGGAGACTCTCACATATTTGTTTAAGGACTTGATGTTGAGAATGGGCCGAGAGGACCCATTCAGTTTCGGGACTAGGAACAACGGTGAATAGTACCCCTTGCCTCTCTGAACCAGAGGCACCTGTCCAGGAGGGACTGTACCACCGAAAGAAGAGTTTTTGCCTTCACCTTATCCGAAGGTACGTCTGTCAGGCAAAATAGATGAGGGGGACGACTTTTGAAGGTATACGGCGTAACCTCGAGTGACGACTTCCTGTATCAAGGCAACGAAAGTGGTCTTCAACCATTCCTGGGTAAACCCTAGAAGTCGGCCCCCCACTCTGGGATCCCACAGGGGGTGGACCACCCCGTCATGCAGCTGGCTTGTCAGTTTTGGAAGCAGGCTGACGGGCAGCCCAGGCCCATTAAGGTTTGGGCTTAGTGGGTTTGGAAGTGCGAGCCTGTTTCGAGTATGCCTGACCTTTTGCTTTCCCTGAAGGACGAAAGGAAGTACTCTTAGCCTTCGGTACCAATGGAGCAGTACTAGGTAGACACGCTGTTTTAGCAGAAGCTAAGTCAGCCACTATCTTGTTGAGGTCCCTTAAAAGGGAGCACATCCAGGGTTTTCTTAGAATCCAGATCCACAGACCAGGATCGTAATCAAATAATTCGGTGAGCCAAAATGGACGTAGTAGAAGCCTTGGCCGCCAGAATACCAGCATCAGAAGCCGCCCACTTAATGTAATAAGAAGCTGTGACAACATACAATAGACATTGTCTAGCATTATCAGAAAAGTTGGAAGGCAGCTCCGCATCCACCTCCTGAGCCCACGCTTCAATAGCCTCTCCAGCCCATGTCGCTGCAAGAGTGGGCCGATACACAGTTCCTGCTAGGGCAGGAATGGGGAACCTTTGGCCCTCCAGCTGTTGTTGAACTACACAACCCAGCATGCCTTGCAATAGTTTTAGCATGGCCAAATAGCAAAACTGTAGCAGGGTATGCTGGGATGTGTAGTTCAACAGCAGCTGGAAGGCCGAAGGTTCCCCACCTTTGTGCTAGGGTGTAAATCGTCTTTAAACAACCCTCCACACGCTTATCCGTCGGTTCTTTCAGAGACGTTACGGTAGTCACAGGCAGAGCTGAGGATACCAACAGCCGAGCCAGATGCGAATCCACCGGCGGGGGTGTTTCCCAATTCTTACTTAGCTCCGCAGCGAGGGGATAGCGAACCAGCATCTCCTTGTGAGGCGTGAATTTCTTTCCTGGATTTTCACAGGATTCCTGATGTATGTCAACTAAATGGTCAGAATGGGGTAAAACTTGTTTAACGACTTTCTGATGTTTAAATCTGTCCGGTTTCTTAGGGGCCGCGTCAGGCTCTGGGTCATCAGTAATTTGAAGAATTAGTCTGATAGCCTCCAATAAGTCAGGAACATCCACCTGTGAGACAGATTCCCCATCAGAATTATCTGGATCAGTGTCTGTGCGGTCAGTACAGACGCCATCCTCATCACACGAGGTATCTGGGACGTGGGTGGAT